>NW_026114534.1:282500-287500 GCF_025231255.1 Drosophila biarmipes
GTAACTTTTCTGACACCTCTTGTTAAAAACTCTTTAAACCAAAAGGATCGATAGGCCGAGCTTTTGCTGTCCCTGTGTGTACTGAACACCGAGATCAAGTCAGCATTTGCCCTTTTGCTCTATGTGTGGTTTCTGTCCGCACTGAGCTGGCCTTGGGACACCTCCGTTATTATTTGAGAGATGTACCGCCCCAGTCAAACTCCCTACCTGGCAATGTCCTTGAATTGGATCATACCTGAGTAATTGGAGTTATACCAAATTTTCAAATCAAAAATACATAAATGCACCGTTTTATTAAAGAATTTGTTTGCGATTATATAACAAACTCGTGATACTTTGATCAAGAAGCTTGCATCAAAACCCAATACCATAAGATATAATAAATATATCCGTATAATGGCTAGGAAATGATACACGTTCCATTTAATCAAGTAAGTAAGGAAACAATAAGAGTAGTGGTATTTCATTGGCGATACCAAACCGAGGTCTAATATCTCCCACTTATTCTACACCTCTTATGTCTCCTTACACTGCCAGATTAGAGTCAAGCTCAAAAGGGTCTTCTTTCCCCGCTAATTATTCCAAGCCCGTTCCCTTGGCTGTGGTTTCGCTAGATAGTAGATAGGGACAGTAGGAATCTCGTTAATCCATTCATGCGCGTCACTAATTAGATGACGAGGCATTTGGCTACCTTAAGAGAGTCATAGTTACTCCCGCCGTTGACCCGCGCTTACTTGAATTTCTTCACTTTGACATTCAGAGCACTGGGCAGAAATCACATTGTGTCAACACCCGCTAGGGCCATCACAATGCTTTGTTTTAATTAGACAGTCGGATTCCCCAAGTCCGTGCCAGTTCTGAATTGATTGTTAATTGATAATCGTTATAATTAATAAGAACTAATTGGTTTAACCCAATTAGTATTCTTAAAAATTTTAGCAAGAAAGTTCCACAATTGGCTACGTAACTAAACTATCCGGGGAACAAGTAACTAACATAAATGCTAGAAACTCTATTTACCCAGAACGAGCACATAAACCATGTTATTGTTTCCCAATCAAGCCCGACTATCTCAATCTTCAGAGCCAATCCTTATCCCGAAGTTACGGATCTAATTTGCCGACTTCCCTTACCTACATTATTCTATCGACTAGAGACTCTTCACCTTGGAGACCAGCTGCGGATATTGGTACGGCCTGTTGAGAAGTTTGCGTGTCCCCACCATAAATTTTCAAGGTCCGAGGAGAAAATATCGACACAACAGTATATGTCATGCTCTTCTAGCCCATCTACCATATCTCTCTGCGAAAGACTTCCATGGTAGTACGGCTATAAAACAGAAAAGAAAACTCTTCCGATATCTCTCGACGGCTTCTTTATGGTCGTTCCTGTTGCCAGGATGAGCACGAGGCCCATATTTAATAACAAACGGATACTCAACAGGTTACGGAATTGGAACCGTATTCCCTTTCGTTCAAAATTATTCAAGTATATTAATTTAGCTAGATTTTATATAATATATATATTTGTTTGGCATTTGTATTTTACTTGAAAATTTTCGGCTTTCGCCTTGAACTTAGGACCGACTAACTCGTGATCAACCACTGTTCACACGAAACCCTTCTCCACTTCAGTCCTCCAAGGTCTCATTCGATTATTTGCTACTACCACCAAGATCTGTACCAATGGCAGCTCCATGCAGGCTTACGCCAAACACTTCTACGCATACCATTGTACCTTCCTACTCACTAAAGTTTCAAAATTTATATTACAAGTAATATAAATCATCTACTTTAGCGGTAATGTATAGGTATACAACTTAAGCGCCATCCATTTTAAGGGCTAGTTGCTTCGGCAGGTGAGTTGTTACACACTCCTTAGCGGATTTCGACTTCCATGATCACCGTCCTGCTGTTTTAAGCAACCAACGCCTTTCATGGTATCTGCATGAGTTGTTAATTTGGGCACCGTAACATTACGTTTGGTTCATCCCACAGCGCCAGTTCTGCTTACCAAAAGTGGCCCACTGGGCACATTATATCATAACCTTGAACTTCATATCAAGAAAGTTAAGGTTCTTACCCATTTAAAGTTTGAGAATAGGTTAAGATCGTTTCGACCCTAAGGCCTCTAATCATTCGCTTTACCAGATAAGATTATTTTATATAATATTAAAATGCACCAGCTATCCTGAGGGAAACTTCGGAAGGAACCAGCTACTAGATGGTTCGATTGGTCTTTCGCCCCTATACTCAATTCTGACAATCGATTTGCACGTCAGAACTGTTTCGGTCTTCCATCAGGGTTTCCCCTGACTTCAACCTGATCAAGTATAGTTCACCATCTTTCGGGTCACAGCATATATGCTCAAGGTACGTTCCAGTTAGAGGCATAAATAATATAAATATCATTATACATAACTATATAGAACGCCCCGGGATTGTGTTAATTAGCTATAAATAGTTAAAAAACTAATCCCATTATTAGTCAAGTTAATTACGCTATTAGGTTTATATCCCAATAACTTGCACATATGTTAGACTCCTTGGTCCGTGTTTCAAGACGGGTCCCGAAGGTATCCTGAATCTTTCGCATTGTTAATCCTACAAGTGCATATAATAAACACAAAAATCAATGATAATTATGCCATTATATAATTCCGAAAAATTAACGCACTGTATTCATATAAATCTATCAGCACTTTATCAAATTAATAACATTTATTCTGTGTTAAAATGCAAGCAAATTAATTTGAATAAACTATAAGTTATATTTTATGATAAATTTGGTATGCTAATAGATTACAATGTCCTTATATGGAAAAAATGCACACTATTATCATAATATTGTTTAAATATTACAATTCTAATGATGAATTTTCCATAACGGATATTCAGGTTCATCGGGCTTAACCTCTAAGCAGTTTCACGTACTGTTTAACTCTCTATTCAGAGTTCTTTTCAACTTTCCCTCACGGTACTTGTTTACTATCGGTCTCATGGTTATATTTAGTTTTAGATGGAGTTTACCACCCACTTAGTGCTGCACTATCAAGCAACACGACTCTTTGGAAACATCATCTAGTAATCATTAACGTTATACGGGCCTGGCACCCTCTATGGGTAAATGGCCTCATTTAAGAAGGACTTAAATCGTTAATTTCTCATACTAGAATATTGACGCTCCATACACTGCATCTCACATTTGCCATATAGACAAAGTGACTTAGTGCTGAACTGATTTCTTTTCGCTCGCCGCTACTAAGAAAATCCTTGTTAGTTTCTTTTCCTCCCCTAATTAATATGCTTAAATTCAGGGGGTAGTCCCATATGAGTTGAGGTTGTGTATAACTTTTATATGCAATTAATTCTTTATATATAATGATAAAACATTTTATTAAATTCGTTATATTAATAATATCTGTATATAAATGGCATTTGTTTGATTTAACGAATCAACGAAGAACAATAATATTGTCAACGGTTTTCTATTTTCTAATCATTAATAAGAGACAATTCTAGATAAATTTTTATGCTAGACATTTCTCAGTATCATTTGATTGAAAAAGAAAATATTTCTCTTCGTTTTTCACATTCAAATTATTTACTAATGTGAGATAATGTTTTTCATATATTTTTTAATATTATGAATAAAATAATTAAATTATTATTATCCAATAATATACCATATGCTTATAAAATTTCATTATAAAATTTGTATAAGCAACTTAATTAGCATAGTCTTACAACCCTCAACCATATGTAGTCCAAGCAGCACTATAAAATTAATTAAAGTACATAACAGCATGGACTGCGATATGCGTTCAAAATGTCGATGTTCATGTGTCCTGCAGTTCACACGATGACGCACAGTTTGCTGCGTTCTTCATCGACCCATGAGCCGAGTGATCCACCGCTTAGAGTTTTATAAATTGGTTTCTTAATTTTGTCAAATATGTTTTTATTGAAAGAAATTAAAAATACACCATTTTACTGGCATATATCAATTCCTTCAATAAATTTATTTTTATACCTAAAACGAATGCTGCGAAATGTCTTAGTTTTATATAACCAATATATATCAAAGTATTTCTTTTTAAATTGCATTTATTGTAAATAAATATATATATATATATATTAATACTTTTTTAGCGATATAAATTGAAATTTATATAAAACATTAACCTGTATAAAACCAGGTACAACATTGTACATTTTAGGTTGTTGCATTATCCAATGTATGCGCATAACTGAGATGAACAATACATATCGCAACGCGTGTATATTATGGTCCATATACACACAGTATTTTAATTGTGTTTATATACAATAATAATTTAATATTATTATTTTAATAATTCGATTTGCTTGTTCGAATTTTTATTTGTTTGTTTTGGCTGCTTATTATTTCTCTCATATGTATTAAATACAATATATAATTTTAATATTTGCATTATTTCGATTTGCTTGTTCGAAATTTCATTTGATCTATATTAGATCATATACATTTTGGCAATTCATATTTTATTTGTATTACTATAATGTATTTATTATAATATAAACAAATATTTTATTAACGGTAAGGATATACAATAATAATTTAATATTATTATTTTAATAATTCGATTTGCTTGTTCGAATTTTTATTTGTTTGCTTTGGCTGCTTATTATTTCTCTCATATGCATTAAATACAATATATAATTTTAATATTTGCATTATTTCGATTTGCTTGTTCGAAATTTTATTTGATCTATATTAGATCTCATTATACATTTTGGCAATTCATATTTTATTTGTATTATTATAATGTATTTATTATAATATAAACAAATATTTTATTAACGGTAAGGATATACAATAATAATTTAATATTATTATTTTAATAATTCGATTTGCTTGTTCGAATTTTTATTTGTTTGCTTTGGCTGCTTATTAATTTCTCTCATATGTATTAAATACAATATATAATTTTAATATTTGCATTATTTCGATTTGCTTGT
>NW_026114534.1:290000-305000 GCF_025231255.1 Drosophila biarmipes
CATATAAGTCTCTGGTAATATATAAAATAGAACCGAGTGTATATATATAATTATTACTACTATATTTATTTCTTAAATAATATATACTTATATATTATTTATATATATACTCTTTATTATATATTATATAATTTCTTAAATAACTCTCTTAATAGCTATTTTTTATTATCAACAATATAAGTTGATATTAATATTGAAAATGTATTCATAATTACATTTTTATATTTCTTTGGTAGACTTTTATGTACTATTATTATTTAATAATACACATATAATATAAATCATGTTAGCCTACCTCCTAAAATTAACGATAAAATTCGGAAACAATTTGTTATTCTATGTACAATAGAAACTTGGCCTTTGTTTCAACGTTATTATCTTTGGGCTTAAAATATTAACCGCGGAGCCAAGTCTCGTATTCAAATAAATGAATAAAGAAACAAATTTGACGGATAATATCTTCTCTACTGACATATGTCAATAGCAGACGGCCGGCCCATTGACCATCCTATAGTAGTTTTTGGACACGCTGTCTCCCATTCGGGTATATTCAATTTACTTTGCCACTCACCCATATAGTGTTCTCTTATATAATAAGACAACGCACTTTTATATTCATTATATGGATATATTGCCTTCCTCATATTTGCCACACCACCTATAGTAGTTTTTGGACACGCTGTCTCCCATTCGGGTATATTCAATTTACTTTGCCACTCACCCATATAGTGTTCTCTTATATAATAAGAAAACGCACTTTTATTTTCATTATATGGATATATTGCCTTCCTCATATTTGCCACACCACCTATAGTAGTTTTTGGACACGCTGTCTCCCATTCGGGTATATTCAATTCTCTTTGCCACTCACCCTTATAGTATTCTCTTATTTAATAAGAATACTAAAATACTTCTCATATTATAGATGTAATCTATTAACTTCTCAATATCCATACGGTTTATGTATGGTATTGACAAAATCCTATGCATTTGCATAAGATTTATTTTGCCACAATTTATAGTACTAGTGCCGCCCTCACTAGGTATAAATATCTCATTTCGCTAGTAGTGTATGGGCAAATTCTACTAGCTATTCTCATAAATATGTCACTTATATGCCATATCTATACAATTCATGCACTTTTATATGTATATTTGCTATATTATACATTATTATGCCTTATAGGTATTATACCTATAAGCCACATCCATACGATTGCTTAATATAAATATATGTATAATTTTTTATACATATTTTTTTTTTATTTATGTATGGTTTTTTATTCATATCCATATACTGTATTCACTTTTATATGGATATGATTGGCGTTTTATATAGTATTGACAAAATCATAAGTTTGACCAATACGAGGAGAGGTCCGCCAACGACCACCTCCCTATAGGTGTTTTTGGACACGCTGTCTCCCATTCGACTGCTTACTATACTAGGGGCTACCCGCTCCGTATGATATTCTCTCATATAACAAGAGAATGCAAGAAATATTCGTATTTTATGAATATAATCCATTTATTTTTCAATATCCATACGTTTTACTTAGTTTTTTGTACGGTATTGACAAAATCCTATGCATTTGCATAAGATTTATTTTGCCACAATTTATAGTACTAGTGCCGCCCTCACTAGGTATAAATATCTCATTTCGCTAGTAGTGTATGGGGAAATTCTACTAGCTATTCTCATAAATATGTCACTTATATGCCATATCTATACAATTCATGCACTTTTATATGTATATTTGCTATATTATACATTATTATGCCTTATAGGTATTATACCTATAAGCCACATCCATACGATTGCTTAATATAAATATATGTATAATTTTTTATACATATTTTTTTTTTATTTATGTATGGTTTTTTATTCATATCCATATACTGTATTCAATTTTATATGGATATGATTGGCGTTTTATATAGTATTGACAAAATCATAAGTTTGACCAATACGAGGAGAGGTCCGCCAACGACCACCTCCCTATAGGTGTTTTTGGACACGCTGTCTCCCATTCGACTGCTTACTATACTAGGGGCTACCCGCTCCGTATGATATTCTCTCATATAACAAGAGAATGCAAGAAATATTCGTATTTTATGAATATAATCCATTTATTTTTCAATATCCATACGTTTTACTTAGTTTTTTGTACGGTATTGACAAAATCCTATGCATTTGCATAAGATTTATTTTGCCACAATTTATAGTACTAGTGCCGCCCTCACTAGGTATAAATATCTCATTTCGCTAGTAGTGTATGGGCAAATTCTACTAGCTATTCTCATAAATATGTCACTTATATGCCATATCTATACAATTCATGCACTTTTATATGTATATTTGCTATATTATACATTATTATGCCTTATAGGTATTATACCTATAAGCCACATCCATACGATTGCTTAATATAAATATATGTATAATTTTTTATACATATTTTTTTTTATTTATGTATGGTTTTTTATTCATATCCATATACTGTATTCACTTTTATATGGATATGATTGGCGTTTTATATAGTATTGACAAAATCATAAGTTTGACCAATACGAGGAGAGGTCCGCCAACGACCACCTCCCTATAGGTGTTTTTGGACACGCTGTCTCCCATTCGACTGCTTACTATACTAGGGGCTACCCGCTCCGTATGATATTCTCTCATATAACAAGAGAATGCAAGAAATATTCGTATTTTATGAATATAATCCATTTATTTTTCAATATCCATACGTTTTACTTAGTTTTTTGTACGGTATTGACAAAATCCTATGCATTTGCATAAGATTTATTTTGCCACAATTTATAGTACTAGTGCCGCCCTCACTAGGTATAAATATCTCATTTCGCTAGTAGTGTATGGGCAAATTCTACTAGCTATTCTCATAAATATGTCACTTATATGCCATATCTATACAATTCATGCACTTTTATATGTATATTTGCTATATTATACATTATTATGCCTTATAGGTATTATACCTATAAGCCACATCCATACGATTGCTTAATATAAATATATGTATAATTTTTTATACATATTTTTTTTTATTTATGTATGGTTTTTTATTCATATCCATATACTGTATTCACTTTTATATGGATATGATTGGCGTTTTATATAGTATTGACAAAATCATAAGTTTGACCAATACGAGGAGAGGTCCGCCAACGACCACCTCCCTATAGGTGTTTTTGGACACGCTGTCTCCCATTCGACTGCTTACTATACTAGGGGCTGCCCGCTCCGTATGATATTCTCTCGTATAACAAGAGAATGCAAGAAATATTCGTATTTTATGAATATAATCCATTTATTTTTCAATATCCATACGTTTTACTTAGTTTTTTGTACGGTATTGACAAAATCCTATGCATTTGCATAAGATTTATTTTGCCACAATTTATAGTACTAGTGCCGCCCTCACTAGGTATAAATATCTCATTTCGCTAGTAGTGTATGGGCAAATTCTACTAGCTATTCTCATAAATGCCTTCTTTATGCCATATCTATACAATTTATGCACTTTTATATGTATATTTGCTAATATTATACATTATTATGCCTTATAGGTATTATACCTATAAGCCATATACATACGATTTCATTTTTTTATTTATATATGGTTTTGTATTTATAACCATATACCGTATTTACTTTTATAAGGATATGATTGGCGTTTTATATAGTATTGACAAAATTATAAGTTTGACAAACACTTTTTTAAGTCTTTTAGTTAAAATTGTCATTTTTAATTGACTATCTAAACACTAGATATATTTGCACATGGAGCAAAAAGTATAAAAATTGGTCGCG
Organism: Drosophila biarmipes; assembly: GCF_025231255.1. Taxonomy (NCBI): domain Eukaryota; kingdom Metazoa; phylum Arthropoda; class Insecta; order Diptera; family Drosophilidae; genus Drosophila; species Drosophila biarmipes. The sequence goes on from NW_026114534.1 coordinate 293,836, forward strand.
TCACTAATAATATCGCGATACATTTTTACTACCATCAAAATACCACATACGTTTATATGTCCTCTTTATTTAATTTGGTTTCTAAACCTCAGGAATAGTTTTAATTATATGTGCGCTCTAAGTTGAATGAATTTCTTGAATCTCTTTACTTGAATTTCTAAGACTTAAAAATATTTATAAATAGATGTCCTATTGCATAATATTTTTTTATCGCTTCACTTATAAAATAACGATCCTGCCTTTCTACCTTTGAATAAACATTCATATAAACATGGAGAAAAAAACGTTCGCGTCACTAACAGTATGTGACGATAAAATTTTGCTAACATTAAAAGGAACATATTTTTATATGTCAACTCTTAGTTGAATTGGTCTATTGCTTAAGATTCTAGACCTTAGGAATATTTTTATATTATATGTTTGCCAATCTTCGCGTCACTAAAAAGATGACGATTCATATTGTTATTATTAGATGGTCGAGTTGTACTTATATTGATATGTTAATCAAATTGGTCTCTTACTTGAAAATCTAGACCTTAGGAATATTTTTATATTATATGTTTGCCAATCTTCGCGTCACTAATAAGATGACGATTCATATTGTTATTATTAGATGGTCGAGTTGTACTTATATTGATATGTTAATCAAATTGGTCTCTTACTTGAAAATCTAGACCTTAGGAATATTTTTATATTATATGTTTGCCAATCTTCGCGTCACTAATAAGATGACGATTCATATTGTTATTATTAGATGGTCGAGTTGTACTTATATTGATATGTTAATCAAATTGGTCTCTTACTTGAAAATCTAGACCTTAGGAATATTTTTATATTATATGTTTGCCAATCTTCGCGTCACTAATAAGATGACGATTCATATTATTATTAGATGGTCGAGTTGTACTTATATTTATATGTTAATCAAATTGGTCTCTTACTTGAAAATCTAGACCTTAGGAATATTTTTATATTATATGTTTGCCAATCTTCGCGTCACTAATAAGATGACGATTCATATTGTTATTATTAGATGGTCGAGTTGTACTTATATTGATATGTTAATCAAATTGGTCTCTTACTTGAAAATCTAGACCTTAGGAATATTTTTATATTATATGTTTGCCAATCTTCGCGTCACTAATAAGATGACGATTCATATTGTTATTATTAGATGGTCGAGTTGTACTTATATTGATATGTTAATCAAATTGGTCTCTTACTTGAAAATCTAGACCTTAGGAATATTTTTATATTATATGTTTGCCAATCTTCGCGTCACTAATAAGATGACGATTCATATTGTTATTATTAGATGGTCGAGTTGTACTTATATTGATATGTTAATCAAATTGGTCTCTTACTTGAAAATCTAGACCTTAGGAATGTAATATATAAAGGATTAAAAATTCGCCACAAAGCCAAGCAAACAATCAATGCATACAAATAGATTGTTGGTTGAACTTTATATAAGAAGTTCAACACAACAAATAAATTATGCAATTTTATTATCGAATCATCAAGCAAAGGATAAGCTTCAGTGGATCGCAGTATGGCAGCTGCTCAACCACTTACAACACCTTGCCTGTTACAAAAGTCGTTTACAATTGATTCTAGGCTTTGTCATTGTATTAAATAATGCTTTTATATGTAACTAGCGCGGCATCAGGTGATCAAAGATCCTCCCAATTTACTATGTTACAAATTACATTGGCATCACATCCATTGTCGTTTAAAAAGTAAATTATAAACTTTAAATGGTTTAGAAGCCATACAATGCAAATTGCCCCTTATTTATCATTGCAGTCCAGCACGGATACGACCTTAGAGGCGTTCAGGCATAATCCAACGGACGTAGCGTCATACCACTGTTCGCTCGAACAAGTATTGTGCCATTGGTCCGTACCTGCGGTTCCTCTCGTACTACGCAGGAATGCTGTCGCAACAACGTTTTGTCATTAGTAGGGTAAAACTAACCTGTCTCACGACGGTCTAAACCCAGCTCACGTTCCCTTGCATGGGTGAACAATCCAACGCTTGGTGAATTTTGCTTCACAATGATAGGAAGAGCCGACATCGAAGGATCAAAAAGCGACGTCGCTATGAACGCTTGGCCGCCACAAGCCAGTTATCCCTATGGTAACTTTTCTGACACCTCTTGTTAAAAACTCTTTAAACCAAAAGGATCGATAGGCCGAGCTTTTGCTGTCCCTGTGTGTACTGAACACCGAGATCAAGTCAGCATTTGCCCTTTTGCTCTATGTGTGGTTTCTGTCCGCACTGAGCTGGCCTTGGGACACCTCCGTTATTATTTGAGAGATGTACCGCCCCAGTCAAACTCCCTACCTGGCAATGTCCTTGAATTGGATCATACCTGAGTAATTGGAGTTATACCAAATTTTCAAATCAAAAATACATAAATGCACCGTTTTATTAAAGAATTTGTTTGCGATTATATAACAAACTCGTGATACTTTGATCAAGAAGCTTGCATCAAAACCCAATACCATAAGATATAATAAATATATCCGTATAATGGCTAGGAAATGATACACGTTCCATTTAATCAAGTAAGTAAGGAAACAATAAGAGTAGTGGTATTTCATTGGCGATACCAAACCGAGGTCTAATATCTCCCACTTATTCTACACCTCTTATGTCTCCTTACACTGCCAGATTAGAGTCAAGCTCAAAAGGGTCTTCTTTCCCCGCTAATTATTCCAAGCCCGTTCCCTTGGCTGTGGTTTCGCTAGATAGTAGATAGGGACAGGTGTGTCTCGGATCCCTCCGAACTTATTTAACGTGACGTGTTCCGCACTGAAGGGATTACAGCCACGGCATTCTAATATACCCACAAGGGAGTATATAATGCAAGGGTCTGGGTTAAGCGCCAAACCAACGCCCTGGACTAGAAGCTATAGCTATGTACATAGCAACCACCCCAGTAGCAATTTAAGTACTTGCTTGTCGGGCAAGCACTCCCCCTTGCATAGGGGCGAGATCTATCTAAAATCTCTACTGTTCTTTGGGTCGCAGCACCCGAGTTGTATTAACGCAACATCCACGTCGAGCCCGGGGACTCTACCCGCGATATAGGTGTCAACCACAGCCACCACGAAACTCCCACTAGGGGGCCGACCTCAATGAGTAGCCTTGGAGAACCACTCAACCCGTGGCACCGAAATTTCAGGCTCGGTGGGCCTCACCCCTTCAGCTCCGACAAGCTCGGATGGGGCAACCATGTCATATTAGTCGCCTCCTACGACAAGCAATGACAAGCTGTGGCAGTATTCTTCGCCGTTGCCACACGGCAAGGGGGTTTTGGGACTATTGTCCCGGCGCCTGCGGTTCATCCCTCGTCGCTTCCATCCTACGCCTCGAGAAGGCAGCATCAGCAAAAGCTCCTAGGAGACGCATCCGTTCTGGGGTCTCGACTACTCCTGCGACGTTCCATCGTTCTTGGACTCGAACAATGCCAAGGGCATCCAAGTCACGCAAATCGCTATAGAGGCGGCACTCACATAGTACGTGAAGCCAGTCCTCACTCTCCTCTCCACATGAGCATGCGGTTGTGGTGCTGAGGGTTCTACCATGGAGGAAAGCGTTGAACGACCCGTGTCCTGTCAGCAAGAATCCGGCTCTTAAGGTGAAGACAAAGTCCTTCCTCTTGTAGACGAACGCTGCCTCTGGGAAAAACTGGCGAGTCACAAAACCGTGAGCCGCTTGGTCCCATCTGAGTTGCCACTCATTTAGCAGACATTCGTCTAGCAGAGCCATCTTGGATTTCCAGTCCAACACAGACAAGTCCTGTCCATAGAGCCAGTCGCTCTCGTCCAGGGGAACGTGCTTTCTGAGCTTAAACTTCACTGCCATCCTGTGAGCATCTAAATCCATTGGAGGAGCACCAGCAAGCACCTGCAGTGCCACCGTGGACACTGTGCGGCATACCGGTAGGCATCCTAATAGGATGGTCCTCTGGCACGAGGTGAGGAGTCTTAAGGACTTGCCCTTGCTCGCCGCCTTGTACCAGACCGAGGCACCGAAGAGTGCACAGGGGACCATGAGTCCGCTGTATATCGTCCTCTTAGCACGGGAGCTGAGCCCCCAATCGACTCGGAGCACCCGTGCTAGCCCTCCGGCAACTCCAGCCAGCCGATCTCTGAGAGCAGAGATATGCGGGAGAAAGCTCATCCGCTCGCCGACTAAGATGCCAAGGTACCGGCATTTGGTGACGTATGGCAGGCTTGCTCCAGCAAACCGTACCGTCGGTCTCCTAGTGTCTGAAAGATTCCCTTTCAGCAACATGATTGCCGTCTTGCTGGTTGACACACTCACTCCAACCTCAGCTCCCCAGGCTCCCACGATGTCCATCAACTGCTCACCCTTTCGCTCCAGATCGGCACGGGAATTCCCATCGACGAAAAGTAGCAAGTCATCTGCAAACGCGCTCAGAGCACAATGTGGCTCCAGGCGCTGAAGCAGCACATCCATCAGTAGGTTCCAAATAAATGGACCACTGACGGACCCTTGCGGGCAGCCCCGTGTAACCGACACTGTGGCCGCTTCGTAACTGCTGATGATACTGGCACTTCGACCGGAGAAATAACTTTTCCACAAGTCTATCTCTCGACAGCCGACGTCGATAAGCCGATCCAGCACCGCGTTCCACTCAACATTGTCGAAGGCACCCTTGAAATCAACAAAGATTCCCAGCACCCTCCTCTCGCGGCTGGTGGAAACGGTGTTTTTAGCGTGCATCCACGCATCCTCAACGCAGCGTCCAGGCCGAAATCCAAATTGCCATCTGCAGCCATCCGGTAGCACATCCTTCAGTCGATTCACCATGATCCCTTCCAGCACCTTTCCGAACACTGGCAAAAGGCATATGCCACGATAAGAGGCAGGATCGCTCCTGTCCTTATCTGGCCCCTTTACCAGCGGTATCACTCTCGGGTGTTTCCACTCGGCAGGAAAATATCCTTCCGAGAGGCATCGAGAGTACAACTTTGTCAGGTGCTGAGGGATAGCACGCCATACCTCCTTGACGATCCCACCCGTGATGCCGTCCATTCCCGGCGATCGCCGGCTTCTCAGCTTCGCGACGCTGGTTGCCACCTCGAAGGCTTCGAGGGTCGGTGGAGCAGCAGGAGTTATACCCTCACGCACTGTGGATTCCGCAACAGGGAAGAAGTTGCGGAGGAGTATATCTGCGCAGTCGTGCCATGTCGTAAGTAGCGCGCCGTTCGACCTAAGACATCCAAGATCGGTTGTCTTTTTCCGGCCTCGGCATATTCGGTAGGCGTGCCCCCATGGATCATCCTTGTGCCGTCCCACGAAGTCCCGCCAGTTTTGTTCCTTTGTCATCAGGATAAGCTTCTTATACTGGCCTGAGGCAAGCCTTAATCCAGCGGCAAGTCGCTCAACATCGCCGGTGCCACTCCGACGAGCTGCCTGCAGCCTGCGCCTCAGTCTCCTGACCTCTTGGCGCTTGGTACTCAGTTCAGGATTCCACCATATTACGTTTCCCCTTGCTGCAGGTATCCTGCGCCCTATTACCCTGTCGCACACTTCGTGTACGATGGAGCGAAGGGCTGACACATGATCATCCAACGGCGATTCCTCCAGTTCCTCGAGACATTCAGCTACATCCCTTAGTTCTACTCTGAATCTTCGCCAACTTGCATTGGAGAGCCTCCATTGCGGTACCGGAGCTAGGCTCTCAACAGTACTGCTTGGATCTGGAGTAACCTCAACAGTGATGATGTTGTGGTCACTCAGCTCCCAGAAGTCAACTCTCCATTCGTATGTTGCCCACACACGCGCTGCTTCGTTGGTGAAGGTCACGTCGATATCACTTCTGGAGCGGTGATTATCGAACGTGAACACCTGGCTGGCCGTATTAAGCACACAGACACCGCTTGCGATGATCCACTCGTCCATGTGCTGTCCCCGTTCGCGATTCAGACGGTCTCCAGAGTTAGCTGGAGTTTTGCTGAACCACATCGGGGAAACCGCATTCGCATCAAGTCCGAGGATTGTCGGTGTCCTGCTGGCTAGCAGCAGAACCGTATCCAGGTAGTCAGTGTAGGGCTGCAGGGCAGCTGAGTACTGGCAGTATACGGAGGACAGAAAAATGGTGCCGTATTTTCCTGTGACACTCACGCACACTCCATAATCCGTCGTCAATGTCTCGATGGGCATGCAGATGGCAGACGGGTCGTCCACGATGATGGCAGCTTTCTTCCTTTTGTCAGCGAAGATTCTCATGCCTCCAGGGAGTCCAGTGAGACGCTTGCCTGCGTCCACATAGGGCTCCTGAATGAGTGCGAACAGGTGGCCAGCATCTCTCATCCGCTTTGCAAGCTCGATGACAGCGCAACGGCCTCGACCACAATTCGCTTGGATGAAGCTGAACATGTTAATGTCTAGCTTGCACCCTGGCTAGCACAGCGCTATATATCGGGCATCCACCCGAGAGCATATAGTGCCCCGAGGGTAGCCCTTTATGGCGGCAGTTACGGCAGTCCACCGCATTTTTGCACTTCGCCGCGACGTGGTCGTTCTGTCCGCACTGGCGGCAGACCTGGTTTTCTCTAGCGTACCGACACTCGCTGACTTTGTGGTCAAAACCAAGGCATCGGTGGCACGCATAGGTGCGCACTTGAGAGCGGCAGCGGTAAGAGAACCACTTGATATACACCCTCCCGCTTTCGAGAACGGCCAACGCCTGATCATCTACTTCCAGCGTCACGTTTATAGTGGCGCTGTTAGCTGCTGACCAGGGCTTGGTCGCCAGGACTACCGCCTTCTGGAACTCCTTCAGCGACATCTCCTCGAAGTTTTTCTCTTTTAACTCCATCATGAACTCATCCGGCGTCACAGTGGTGTCCACATCCTGTACCGTCACCCTGGGTTTTGCGGCAGTGTTTTTGGACACCTTAAGGCCCACCTCAGCGAATTTTGCGGAGGCAACGATTTTCGACATCTCCGCCTGCGATGGCGTGCGAATAATCGCGCCGCCCCGCTTCAACTCTCGCACCTCATGCACTCTGACGCCCAAAGCAGGCGCTACCTCTTTGCGGACCTTGTCCGCAATTTGCCTCCCTGATAAGGCCGGATCATCACATGCAACGACTGCCGACCAGGTCTCCCGGATTTTCCGCGGTGCGGCTACAGGGGCATAGGGGGCGACAGGGGCAGCAGGTGAGGCGATAAGGTGCGCGCCTCTAGCAGCGGCGGCTGCGTATGAGACGGCCGAGGCAACCGGTGTCTGCTTCTTAAGGCGGTCCTCAAGCACTCCAATCCGTATAAGGAGGGCTGCAACAACCTCCTCGTAGCGGTTGGCTACGGACTGCACCTTCACATTTGTGGCCGGGTTGGCATAGGAGACCATGAACATCCTACCGATCTCCGATCGGATGTCCCCCATCTCGGCAGCGACGGCACCATTACCTCTCCACTCCCTATCCGAGAAGGATTTTAGAGGACTGGCTGGTGCAACGAAGGTCTTCTCGTGTTCAGCATAGGATGCAGCAGCGGCGGGGGCTGCGGGAGCGGCAGGGGCTGCGGCAAGGGCAGCGACAGGGGCAGCGGCAGCGGCAGCAGCAGGGGCAGCGGCAGCGGCAGCGGCAGCGGCAGGGGCTGTCGCAGTGTCAGCGGCAGTTGCATCCAGTGCCATCAACTTGCACCTAGAGGCGTCCCTCAGCGGCCCTTTATTGCGCTTACCTCTGGGTCGTCCTCTGCCCCCACTGCTTCCCCTACTACTAGCACTCTCACTGCCAGAATCTCCAACATCCATTTTGGGTGGCGCCATCCGCCGGTTATCGGCAGTTTCAACCCAAAAGCTTTTCCACCAAGGACTTACCCCTTTATTATCAGCTGGTCGGAAAGCTCTATCAGCTGATCAGCTGATAAAAGTTTAGCGATGACACAAACCGCACAGCTGTTTTAGGCAAAATGTGCCTAAATAAGCCTAACGCCTCTCTCAAGAGAGCGCCTCTCTCGTGACACACGTGGCGCAATGGAAAATTTCCAATGGGAAAAAACCCAATTTCACCCGATTTCACCACTTTTACACAGGGAAAACACGCGCACTGGGTTCGCAGGCACAAAACACGAATTTTCGTGCTGTTTCTAGCTTCGTATCTGGTCTCTATCAGTCAATATTGGCTACACTCGCGGAGCGTACGGAAAACACGTCTGTTCGCACGAGCAATCTAACACCGACAGTGAGTAGATAGGGACAGTAGGAATCTCGTTAATCCATTCATGCGCGTCACTAATTAGATGACGAGGCATTTGGCTACCTTAAGAGAGTCATAGTTACTCCCGCCGTTGACCCGCGCTTACTTGAATTTCTTCACTTTGACATTCAGAGCACTGGGCAGAAATCACATTGTGTCAACACCCGCTAGGGCCATCACAATGCTTTGTTTTAATTAGACAGTCGGATTCCCCAAGTCCGTGCCAGTTCTGAATTGATTGTTAATTGATAATCGTTATAATTAATAAGAACTAATTGGTTTAACCCAATTAGTATTCTTAAAAATTTTAGCAAGAAAGTTCCACAATTGGCTACGTAACTAAACTATCCGGGGAACAAGTAACTAACATAAATGCTAGAAACTCTATTTACCCAGAACGAGCACATAAACCATGTTATTGTTTCCCAATCAAGCCCGACTATCTCAATCTTCAGAGCCAATCCTTATCCCGAAGTTACGGATCTAATTTGCCGACTTCCCTTACCTACATTATTCTATCGACTAGAGACTCTTCACCTTGGAGACCAGCTGCGGATATTGGTACGGCCTGTTGAGAAGTTTGCGTGTCCCCACCATAAATTTTCAAGGTCCGAGGAGAAAATATCGACACAACAGTATATGTCATGCTCTTCTAGCCCATCTACCATATCTCTCTGCGAAAGACTTCCATGGTAGTACGGCTATAAAACAGAAAAGAAAACTCTTCCGATATCTCTCGACGGCTTCTTTATGGTCGTTCCTGTTGCCAGGATGAGCACGAGGCCCATATTTAATAACAAACGGATACTCAACAGGTTACGGAATTGGAACCGTATTCCCTTTCGTTCAAAATTATTCAAGTATATTAATTTAGCTAGATTTTATATAATATATATATTTGTTTGGCATTTGTATTTTACTTGAAAATTTTCGGCTTTCGCCTTGAACTTAGGACCGACTAACTCGTGATCAACCACTGTTCACACGAAACCCTTCTCCACTTCAGTCCTCCAAGGTCTCATTCGATTATTTGCTACTACCACCAAGATCTGTACCAATGGCAGCTCCATGCAGGCTTACGCCAAACACTTCTACGCATACCATTGTACCTTCCTACTCACTAAAGTTTCAAAATTTATATTACAAGTAATATAAATCATCTACTTTAGCGGTAATGTATAGGTATACAACTTAAGCGCCATCCATTTTAAGGGCTAGTTGCTTCGGCAGGTGAGTTGTTACACACTCCTTAGCGGATTTCGACTTCCATGATCACCGTCCTGCTGTTTTAAGCAACCAACGCCTTTCATGGTATCTGCATGAGTTGTTAATTTGGGCACCGTAACATTACGTTTGGTTCATCCCACAGCGCCAGTTCTGCTTACCAAAAGTGGCCCACTGGGCACATTATATCATAACCTTGAACTTCATATCAAGAAAGTTAAGGTTCTTACCCATTTAAAGTTTGAGAATAGGTTAAGATCGTTTCGACCCTAAGGCCTCTAATCATTCGCTTTACCAGATAAGATTATTTTATATAATATTAAAATGCACCAGCTATCCTGAGGGAAACTTCGGAAGGAACCAGCTACTAGATGGTTCGATTGGTCTTTCGCCCCTATACTCAATTCTGACAATCGATTTGCACGTCAGAACTGTTTCGGTCTTCCATCAGGGTTTCCCCTGACTTCAACCTGATCAAGTATAGTTCACCATCTTTCGGGTCACAGCATATATGCTCAAGGTACGTTCCAGTTAGAGGCATAAATAATATAAATATCATTATACATAACTATATAGAACGCCCCGGGATTGTGTTAATTAGCTATAAATAGTTAAAAAACTAATCCCATTATTAGTCAAGTTAATTACGCTATTAGGTTTATATCCCAATAACTTGCACATATGTTAGACTCCTTGGTCCGTGTTTCAAGACGGGTCCCGAAGGTATCCTGAATCTTTCGCATTGTTAATCCTACAAGTGCATATAATAAACACAAAAATCAATGATAATTATGCCATTATATAATTCCGAAAAATTAACGCACTGTATTCATATAAATCTATCAGCACTTTATCAAATTAATAACATTTATTCTGTGTTAAAATGCAAGCAAATTAATTTGAATAAACTATAAGTTATATTTTATGATAAATTTGGTATGCTAATAGATTACAATGTCCTTATATGGAAAAAATGCACACTATTATCATAATATTGTTTAAATATTACAATTCTAATGATGAATTTTCCATAACGGATATTCAGGTTCATCGGGCTTAACCTCTAAGCAGTTTCACGTACTGTTTAACTCTCTATTCAGAGTTCTTTTCAACTTTCCCTCACGGTACTTGTTTACTATCGGTCTCATGGTTATATTTAGTTTTAGATGGAGTTTACCACCCACTTAGTGCTGCACTATCAAGCAACACGACTCTTTGGAAACATCATCTAGTAATCATTAACGTTATACGGGCCTGGCACCCTCTATGGGTAAATGGCCTCATTTAAGAAGGACTTAAATCGTTAATTTCTCATACTAGAATATTGACGCTCCATACACTGCATCTCACATTTGCCATATAGACAAAGTGACTTAGTGCTGAACTGATTTCTTTTCGCTCGCCGCTACTAAGAAAATCCTTGTTAGTTTCTTTTCCTCCCCTAATTAATATGCTTAAATTCAGGGGGTAGTCCCATATGAGTTGAGGTTGTGTATAACTTTTATATGCAATTAATTCTTTATATATAATGATAAAACATTTTATTAAATTCGTTATATTAATAATATCTGTATATAAATGGCATTTGTTTGATTTAACGAATCAACGAAGAACAATAATATTGTCAACGGTTTTCTATTTTCTAATCATTAATAAGAGACAATTCTAGATAAATTTTTATGCTAGACATTTCTCAGT